>NC_092424.1:23075745-23090745 GCF_036169615.1 Heliangelus exortis | reverse complement strand
AATGGATAAACTCAGATGCTTTAGAAAGGCCACACAGAGATTACTAGATAAAAAGGAAAAGAAGTCAGAGATTTGGCTTTCCTCTCCCCTCCGTGGGGGGCTGGGAATTGGTTAGATGGAACCTCCATGATAGAAAGAAAAGTCATCTGCTCCCAGACACAGTCTTATAAAGCAAAAAGCCTGTGTCTTCAGTGCCCAACTGACTTCACATTTTTATCTCATGCCAGCTGATGCATTAATATTGCATGCAATAAACATGGAGTCCCTATCCTTCAGCACATGTGGGAGGCTTCCAAGGGGCAGCTCCTCAGTGATGTAGATTTTCACTGCTCCATCAGTTTTAACAGAGAGTTTATGTCCCCTGTGGATTGCCCACCTCTGGTCGTTCTGGGATGGGGCACACATTTTCCTCAGGAGTGCTTTTTTCCAACTCGTGCTCTATGAGTGGCTTACTCCTGTGGGATAAGGCTTAGGCCACCTTATGCAAGGGTGCTGAGTTTAGGCTGGTGTGTCAGTTCTCATAAGCAAACTGTGAAGATTTATTATACTGATGTATAGCTGCAGAAAGCAGTAGCAAATTGTCAAGTCATTAATGGCTGTGATTTCTCATAAAAATTCAGCAATAGGTAACAGTGACCTCATTTTAGTAAACTACAAAAATTTGGATGCATATAGAAGTAATACAAGGGCTTCTTGGAGCAGATTTTTAATCACTCCTCACAGATTGGATCGAAAGCCTCCCAACCATACACAAAACAACCACAAAGTTATTCACCTTGTCTTGGAGGGTAAAGGGAGAGGATTAGGCTTTAATTTTGAGCATGGGGTGCCATGTTTAGAAGTACCAAGATCAACGCAACCATTCTAATACTGTCACAGCATCAGACAACTGCTTGGCTGCAGTGCACAAATCTGAAGATCCTTCAGACAGAGACAGCTGGGCTAAGCTCGAAACCTTTTCTCATATGATGTTTAATCTGCATTAAACTTCAGCTCCATTTATATGATTAGGCTGGTCAGGGTGTATCTACAGACTTTGCTTGTGGTATTGTGCTGGAGTCTGATAGTGTGTTGTATTACTAATGTTCCAAGAGTAAACACACTTGTAGGAAACAGCTATAGTTCAAGGTTGCACTTTAAAAAAATAAATGTTTCATCAGTCTTAGCAAGGGAACAAATGGCAATAACACTCTGTATCATATTTTACAAAGCTTCAAAAGAACAATGTCCCGTTGAGTGAAATTCGGTAGCATTCTGTAAACATTAATTTAAGGAAATCAATAGGTTCTGTGAGCTAAAGCCATATTGCAAGATAAACTGGCTGGAGTGCTACTTTGTCAAACAGATTTTAGTTTTCTCGGCTAGATAAAGACGGTTTCAAAATGGGGTAACGTGTTGCAACCAAGGTTTGAAAACTATGTGGCCTTCAAACAGTCTGCTTGTTTCTACTACAAAGCTGGATAAACATACTTTAAAAATGATAAGATTGGGCCAGGATTGATTTTACTTTCAAAATTTATATAAAGTAGAATTCTTGGTGAGTGTGTGTTTTTTAAAATCCTAATTCTAATCTGAAAGAAAAAAAAATGAGTGCAGTAAAGACAGCTCAAGATGTCAGGCTGCCAAAACAGGTTAAATTATCTGGAGGTGGCTTTTTTTTTTTTTTTTTAAATTGCAGGATTTAAAAAAAAAAAGCTTTATTCACTATGACCTGGTGGGCAACAAGTTGTCATGCCAAATAGGAAAGCCAAAAATCTCTAGTGGACTTGGGTCTTCAGCTGGTGAAGGCTGCTCACGTTGCAGAACACAAGGTTGTGGTAATGGAAGGTAAACAGGTTGGAGGGAGTGAGAGAGGGGTAAGGCCAGATAGTTCTTCTAGTTGTATGATCTAGACACTGGCTGTAGGGAGGGAATCGACAGGGAGACTTTTAATCTAAGGATAAGGTGTAAAAAGCATCTATTAGGCAAGTGATGGAGAATCTCTCCAGGATGATGACGGTGTCCGCTACAGATAGAGCAGTCTCACCATGGTCTCCAGGGCAGACAGTTTTTATGTGTATGCACAGCAGTCTGCACCAGCACAGGTACAACAGCAGAATAGGTTCAGGGAAATTATTTCTACTGAGAAAACCTTACAAAACATGAACCAGATGTGCACAGGCACCCCCTGCCCTCAAAGTCAGAGTAAGGTGAACTTTGGGAGATACAATGCAACCTTCAGAAAAGAGATGCTTGAGAAGCTCCATGTGCATCATCCACATGTAGCCCTGAGCCCCTTCCTCACATAAAGAAGAATCAACCCCATGGGATTTTGGATCGAACCAACACCTAAACTTCTATTTCCATATCCACAGCCCATCCTGTAGGAAATCTAGGGAGGACAAGCCTTTCCCTCCCTACCCGAAAGACACTGCATCTGAGCAATGCTGGAGTCAACCCAGCAGTAGTGCTGCAAGGCATCACACCGCTTCTGAGGCCACTTCTCTGTGGGTTTGTGAGGAGGCTGGTGGCACTGGGACCAGCCCCTTCCTCACACACATCCCACCCAGCCGCGGCACCCCCTGTTTTAAGAAGAGCTCCAGGGCAGCCCACCTGTCCACCAGGCCCACCGCAGATTAGAGACTTGCGCAATTTACAGGCACAAATCTGCTGCCCTTTTCCAGGGTAACACTGCTGGGAGCAGCACTGCCCTGCCATCAGTTTTCCTGTGCTTGCAAGGGCAGTGTCTGCAATACCTTGCTGGTGTCCTGGCTCCTGTCATGTTTATCCAGACCGTCACCTCCCCTCATGCACGGACTCTTTTCCCCAGGAGCAGCGAGCTGCTGCGTGGGACCATCATAGCACTGCGAGTTGGTGTGGCAGCATATCAAGCAGGAGGCTTTGGCTTCTACACAGAAATTGGAGGCAGGTTTTGGAGAAAGTTGCTATACTTTTTGGCGTGAAAGCCGTGGCAGCATATGGCCCAATGTTCTCAGTTTAAGTCTGACACTTAACATTATTTAACAGTTTCTGTGTTAGGTGCTTTATAAGGTAAAGGAAATTAACAATTTTCAGCTAATTAGATCACTCAATTGGCTGAACATCCTGGACATCTCTTAGAAAAAAACCAGGTTGGCTCAGGTGATGGAGAGGCTAATGCCTCTTCCATTATCACTTATGAGGTGAGGGAAATAGTTGGAAAGGATGCTTTTATTTTAAAAACACAAATGTAAAATACCTAAACTGTTGGCCACTTCAGTAAACACACTTTTCTCCCAACCACTGCTTTTCTAGAAAGCAGGGCATCAATTTGACTACCTCTATGTGTGTCCCAATCCCCCTGGCTAGAGCAGCAGCTCTCTGGTGCCACCACAGTATGCATTTATTGCCTTAAAGTTTTCTCTCACATCTCGTGCTGTACAATTCTGTTAAGAAACAGATTTCATGGAAAGAGGAAAAGATGGACAAGAAATTGGGTGGCCATTCAGAACGGTCTGCTCTCTCACTGTGGAATGGACACAGCGAGAAGCCTACTCTTTTAGGACAGCACTTACAACACAGCACTGAGCCTGATGTCTGGAAAGGGAAAAGCATTAGCCTGAGGCCGGCTCAAAAAGAAAAAAAAATTAGGAAAACAACAGAGGTTTCTTATTGCATTTACTGTTACACTGTAGCTTTTCTACTCTTTGTAAAAAGCTGGGAAACACATGTCCCTCGAATGACCAAATACTATTTTAAAAGTGTTTGTTTGAAATGAAGCTAGATCCCTTATCCCTTGAGTACAGTTTGGGGCACTAGTAATATACTGCTGGCTTACTGTTATCTGCTCTGCCAAGATCACAAAGAGGAGAGAGAATGGGCATGGCTCTTACAAGGAAAAAACTGACAGTGGGGCTGCTGAGATGTCTGATAATACCAGGGAAGTGAAAATGGTAGTGCAGTGAAAATGGATACTGCGTGATACGTTAGATTTAATCACTTGCATTTCAATTAAGCTTTTCCACAAATAAAGATTGGGAAGTACTCGGCAGGCTCCCTGCAGGGATGGAGCACCAAGGGCTGTGGGTGCTGCTATTCCACAGCTTGCTCAGGCTGAAGCCCTGCCTCTGCCTCCCAGGGTCCTCCTTGTTAGGACCCATTTTCTAATTTCACAGTAGGCAAGAGGCATTCCATACACATCAGCATCCCTGGATCTCTCTCCTGAGACTGCTGTGCCTGTGGTTCAGGGTATAAGCCTATCCATCACAGAAACATGGCTGCTCTCTCAAGCAAACACAACAGCCTTAACGTGCTAGTTTTTAAGCACAAAAGTTGGTAAAACTTGCAAGCAGAGTGAGCTAAACCAAAATAAAACAGACTTTCAATTTACAACCTATATAGATTTTTTGGAATTCAGTTCTCCCCTGTCCCAGTCCTCAAAAATCACCAACAGTGTTTTACTTACATCAACTTTCCTTTTCTGCCTTACTGATGAATTAGAATTGCATAAGATGTAGAGGCTTCTAATGGAAACTCTGATTGCCCTCAACTTACTGCATTGCCAATGGCACTGCCACAGAATGGAAAAATCACTAAGGCTCCTATGGCTTGTGACAGCTGGGGGTTTAGTATGTGTTGGGAAATGTAAGAAAGAACCATAGGAGAGGTTACTGTCCCACCCGGAAAGCTGTGTCATACAAAAACTGAAGGAGAAATAAAACTCTCTCACACTCAGTTAGTAGCCTAACTTTAACTCAGTCCCATGGCTGCTAAATGCAATCTGCTACAAGAGGCTGCCTACAATGCCAACCAGCATATTACATCCCCTGCTGCCAAATTCTGGCAGGTACCACATGCAGGCGCACAAAAAAAACATGTCCAAAAAAGTGAGTACAGGCATGACCACTCAGTTCTGGCTCCAATGTGGGAACAGCAGAGAGGTTGATGTGTACTCTCCTGGACACATCAGCCAGATGGGAATGTGATGTGTTACTCAGAAGAACCAGGAGGCACAGCCTGGACTGTGGGGAGCAGGTATGTCTCTCAACAGCAGTAAGAACTCTGCTCTCATGGTGTATTTCCACCCGTAAAAAAGCTGGGCAGGCAGAAACGGCTGTCTAGACCATGGATACAGAGGAAAAAAAGTTCTCAGAGCTTGTAGTGTGCCAGGTTTTTTTTTTATGTTTGGCAGAATTTGGCTCTGTAGATAAACCATTATCTACAGATAAACCATCACTGTTACAGAAGTGACAAAGGCTACTGTGACTTGAATATATTTTATACATACAAAAATGTTGTGGCAGTTAATAAACACCTGTAATTGGTGTTGTGTGCTCTTCCTCACTCTTCCCACCTTTCTGCATTGCAGTCACCTATGTCTTCTGTGAAAAGCTCCAAGTGTGCCCTCTCTCTCCTTTTTTGTGTGCATTGGCATGGGAAGAGTGAGGAGGGAGGTAGGGGAGAGGGATGGAAAACAGGTGGTGTTCAATCGGTCTGGCAGGGAAACAGGCAGTTACGGGAGGTCCTTTGGGGGGTGGCACGAAGGTGGCAAGCATGGCTTCTGGCAGCAGGGTACCTCCTCTCCTCCTTCCCATGGTTGAAGGTAAGGGCAGGGAAGGAAATTGTGCATGGTTATGGGTGAAAGGTGATGTGAATGAAGCTCTGCCAGCCCATGCTCCCCATAATTAACTTTGATGAACCTCCTCCCAGCATAACCATGCTGTTCTGGGCAGCCAGAGCCCATTGTGATGGAATAAACTACTCCACCTATTCTACTCTGAGCCATGAGGCTGGCAAAACTGGGCTGCAAACACCCTGTTAACAGCTTCATTGCAGGACCTGCCGGGAACTGGTGAGTCTCACAAGCCCGTGAGGTCAGAAGACCAAGTCCTGTGTCCTAATGGACTGAGCTCCCTCTTGTTTGACTCATCTTTATCCCCTGCAGAAGGAAATGGTATGACTCTAGACAGTGCTGGATTAGATAACCTTGAGGCTGGGCCTCATCTGATGGAGCCAGCCCTCTCCACAATTGCATGAGATAAGCCACTCAGCTTCCCCCTGAACACTGATATTCTGCAGTTAAAGGGCTTTTATTTGCAATGTTGATTTCCCCTTTTTCCTCTGAAAACTTTCTGAAGTTGTAGACCGGCGCTTTAAATGCATTTATGTGTCTATGTCACCATTCTTACCAAAGTCCCAATCAATGCAGCTGCCTTTCAGCTTAACAACAGAGAGCATGCTCCCCTGGTCTGCTGCTCTCTACAAAACCTCTCCATTAAGTACAGAAGCAAGTTCAAGGCCACATTTTTGAGTGCTCTGGTCCACCACCTGGACACAGCTTCTTCTGATGGCACATTTCCACCAGAGCCTTGAAACCAACCCCCACAGAGGGCAGTTCACGAGTCCCTCCAGTGACACACAAAATGAGGCAAAGCCCAGCTGTGTACCTTCCCCCTCTGCAGATAAGAAAGGTGAACCTTGCCCCTTCCAGATCTGCAGGGAGAAATCATCTCCAACGTGCTGATTACTTTCAGACAGCCTTCTGGCTGCCCATCCACACTCACACGTCAGCAAGACGTCGGGCTCTTCTGCTGCACTGTGAAACCTGGCAGTACCCTGGTATGGCCTAACTACAGAAGGTGATGTGGTGTACTGCAGACTCCCTCTCTCTCTTGGACCAAACAGGATTTCCTCGCTTCTTGTGTTATCACTGTCACTTCAACCAGATACTGATCGGTGCCTATTTCACCTCCCAGGTTCTCTCTCTCTCTCTCATGCAGGTGAGGGATACAGTCCTCATCAACCCCTGCAATATTCTGCTGTTACTTTCTCACAGCTCAGTATTTCACTATTACTGAATCTGTATTACCTTACAGATTTAAGTATCTTTGAAAGAAACATCCCCATTGTGCTCCCCACCAGTGTTGGAAGGTGCCTCCACAAGCAAATCTGCGCTGCCCAGGGGTACCTGTTTGGAGAAAGTGCAGGACCCCAGAAAGCCAGGCCAGAAACCACTGCAGGTCACAATGCTACCATCTCTCCCACAGTTTCCAAAGGTTATGACAGTTTGCTAATTCACATTATGACAGTCTGACTCTCATCCGTTTGAAAACATCCTAAAGATATCAAGCAAACAATGTTCTGTGTGAAGGTGACCCTTTCGAAGTCCTATAGGATGGACAATCCTAGCTTTAAGACTTCTGTTAAGGTCAGCCACACTCTCCTGACCCCACACTGAGAGGCAGTATGGGTTGGGACCTCCTCTTCTGGCAAGTGTGCCTTACAAAAATAAAAACAACACCCCCACGTTCATAAACGTGATGGCTCTAGGACTCCAAATCCAGGTCTGCATTTAATTTTTAGTTTTAAAATAAACAAATGAAACTTTTTTCCAATTAACATTTAACATACATTTACCAACTTGACTATATACTAACACAACAAAAGACAGCTCTTCAGCTGGCACAGATTAATTAGCTGCAATGATTGCTGGAGCTGATTTACATCAGAAACTGAGAATCCAGCCCAGAATGTAGTTCAGTGTCATGGGGAAAAAGCATGGAACGGGTGAGATGTGGAAGGAAAAACCTTACAAAGCTTACAATAGCTAAGCTGCTATTTCACATCTCTCTGGTACAACATTTAGATAGAACTGCTTAGATGAAGTTTAGAAGATCAAACATCCTTAGTTTTCACAATGCAAAACATTATATATCTTTTTAATGTGCTACATTAAAACAGAATATAGGAAATTTCAGTCTATCAGCTCCTGAACACCCTCCTCCTTCACTGGACCGTGCTGCTTTTCTAGTAATTCTGAGTGAGAAATTTAGCTATGTTATCTAACAGAAATTAAGGAAGTCTGGGAGAAACATGTACAACTTGCATGTTACCCATCACCACAACTAGGATTTATTAAATGGTAACAGAAATCACTGATTTCTTCTCCTGTTTTGTTTTCCTCTCTTTTTTTCTTTTTTTTACAAACATCAAGTTTTAAAATTGAACTGCCTTGTCTAGCAAACTCTTTCAATATTCAGGATGAATGAAAAAGCATTTCAGCTTGTGAGGGATAACATTTTTCACAAGTGAGGGACAACATGGGTTAAAATTCACCTTGCTTCTCACTCCTCATCTATGATGAATTTTTGGAGAATGACGGACATCTGGAAATCCGTTTTACATAGAAAAATAGCAAACAGGGAAGAACTAGGAAGATGAATAAAGGCTCATCACAGACACAAAAGACCAGAGCAAAAAGAAGCTTGGATTTGGGTATTCTTGTCTGGCAAGGAGGCAGGCAGTAAGGCTAATGAAGCATTTGCGATATGGGACGTATGCCAGCGTAACAAAGAAGATGTGCATCAGCTCTGCAGATGTGCCAAAGCCCCCAGAGCAAAATAATGACATAATCACCATCAGTGTCACAGACCAGACTGTACACAAGGTGACATGGGAGAGAATAAATAAGAGTCTTTAGAGGCCTGTAGTACACACACGGGAAGGAATAGCCATTCCTCACAACTGCCACAAGAGAGTGGAGAGATGTTGGGCTTAATGTGTGCAGCTAGCAAAAGAAATCTTGAATTGTGCAAGGCTAACGCACTATAAATTGGTGCTTTTCTCGATCTCCAGTTGACGTTTCAATTCCCACTACTCCTTGTTGAATGCAAAATGAAATGGCAGTAGGAGTCAGAAGAGTTTGCCAAGTTTTGTTTTGGTTTTGTTGCTTTGGTTTTTTTTTTGTTTGTTTGGTTTTTTTTTTTGGTTTTTTTTTTTTTTAGGGAAGGGGTTGTTTCATTGTTTGAGACAAGGACAGGGCAATAAGGATGAGTACTGGTAGGTATTGTATTAAATATTGTAAGAGAAAAAAGAAAAAACAAAAAAAAAAACCCAAAAACCCAAAAACAAAATAACACCCAAAACACAGCACACCACCACTACACGCACACAAGTGCACAGTTATAGAAACCCTGCACCATTCAGCTGGAACAATCCTAGGATTCCCCCAAAGCAAAATTAGAAACAAACGAGGACGGGTTTTCCTTTATTTTTTAAGGGTTGTGCTTTCTGGTTTACTGCTACCCATGAACTAAACCAGGAAAAATCCTACTAAAATATTTTTCCACACTAAAAGACAAGATTACGATTTTATTGATCAGTAATAAAACATCGCTTAGGGCAATTTAGTACTTAACATGTTATTTGTGGTGGGGAGTAATCTGTAAAGCTCTGAGTAGCCTTAAATCATTTTACAACAGCTCTTCCTTCACAAAAGCAAGTGTTTGCCTCTGTACAGCTGTGTGATTTTGTGGTATATTTTTTTTACAGGACTTTTGTCAGTTTTTAAAGGGAACATCTGTTTGATAAAGTAGCACAACTCTGGTAGTAGTAATCCTCAGGCCTGAGTGGGAAAACTGTGAAAGAGCAGGGGATGCGCTGAAGGTGCCAACAGGACGCTCACAGAAGGAAAGCTCAAGTCCGTAATTGTTTGCAGGATCTGGCCCTACAAGAGGAGCTCAGAAGAACAAAGCACTTGGCTTCAACCAGTGTCCCTTTTCATTGCTTCTAATGAAAGATTCATAAGAATAACTTTAATTTTTTATGATCTTTTTTTTTTTTTTGCATTACTGTATTAGCTGCATCTACTTCGTATGCAATTTCTTCTTAAATACAGAAAACTTGTTTCAAAATGCCAGGCTTAATAACTTAATCAGTACAATAATTGATCTTGATTGTTTTGAGTCCCTTCACCAGGAAGTGAGATGTAGCCCAGAAAATGTTTTATATGATTATTCCTTTTCATTGCAATGTGATGTATTTATGAGGAATTCAGGTGAAGGTTCGGACTGGAGATTGGGTTTTTATGTTTGGGTTTTTTTGGGTGGTTGTTTGGGGTTTTTTTTTAAGACAAAAAAAATCATTAAACCCCCTCTAATTTGCTAGTTAAACTGTTCAGTGGAAGAATTATTGTATTTGTCCTTTTTGGCTTCGCCCAATTAATTGGAGCAGTAACATAATGATTGTTAATAAACAGTCCTAATTTGACTCTACTTCTTGCCTATCCACCATAGCCACACCATATCTTTGTTTCCCATATCATTGGGGAAAACAAGGAAGCATGTATATAATTTTGTTCTGTTGTATATGAAGTTTAATAATTACACCACAGATGATTCTGAATTAATTGCAGAAGGCACAATATTAATCTGTTTAGCAAACTCCAGCTTCTTTGCACTGTGATGTGATTAGCAGAGGCAGTATGAACTGTGGCAGTTTCTTAAATTGTGTGTTTGTTTCTGTTATAGTTTATACCAATGTTTTCTTTTATGTTTTTTCCTACTCTGCACCTTTCTTCCCTCTAAGAAAAATAAACAAGAAAAAAAACCGAAAAACAAGCAACCACAAAACCAAACCACATAACAACACAACAAACAAGGCTGTGCTTATTTGGGTGCATTTTGATCAAAGGTGACAGATCAAATTTTTCATTTATTTACCAAAGTTTCATTGCAGCCATTCTTCATAATTACAGCAGCGTTTTAATTTTTTTTCTTCCCCTGAATAGGAGCGAAGGGGTTCTGAGAAAGTTTTTAATTAGCTAAATAGGTCTGTGTAATCTAGATGAAATAAACACGCCCGTTTGAAAGGGTTGTTAGAACTTTTCCAGCCATTTAATCCATAGATGGCTGAACACAATGATACCTTCCACAGAAAGCTACAGCCACCACCAGCAGCTGTTAGAAGAGAGCTTGCTCCCTGCTCCTATTGATAACCCTTTGTGGAATGAAGAAAAAGAGCTGAGGGAAGGAGAACTGAATGTCAGACAATAGACATCGCTACACACACTGTCTCTGAACTTTCCTCATCTCTGAAGGACAATTAATTATGAAGGCCTTTGGGGTAGGTCGAAGCAAGGGAAAACCTACTGCTGGCCCAGCACTCCAGCCGCTATCTCTGTGTTTGTTAAATGGTTGTGCCTGTTGGGGAACCAGAGTAGCAGCCACCAAAATAGCCAATAGATCATTTAGGGAAAAAAGAGCAAAAGATTTTTTTATGTGTGTCTGTCCTTGTATAATTCTATTCTCACTGTGAAATCATCCATACACAAAACACAAGGACAATTTTTTTTTTTTTTAGAAGAGCCACAGGGTAGGTTACAGTCAGAAACGGCCTCTCAGTGGTGTGTTAAAAAGGATGGTCTTTTCACCAAATCATTTCACAGAGGCAAAACAGACAAACACAAAGAGTTGAGACTTTTTCTCCTACATTAAATAGAGTAACTGATAAGGTCAGACATATGATACCTAAAGACATGAATCTGTGAACTCTTGAAGTCAAAGGACTTCTCTGTGCAAAGGAACAATCTTTCAAAGGAAATAGATCATAGAACTCCACTGAATCCCCTTTAAACTTTATGAAGCAGGAGGAGAAAAAGCTCTAAGTAGGGAAGCTTGACAGAAGAGCCTTGAACTATTTTCTGAAGGAAAGATGAGACCCTCCCTAGGCTGCCACAAAACATCTTTTTTTTTCTAAAGGCTCTTCTGAACTTTGATATGTGCCAAGACACCGCTATTGAAAGCTGTATAATTATGTGCTATAGCCACTGTAGAAAATGCTTTGTTCACCACAACAAAGAACAATAAGCAAAGTAAAGTGACATTACACTGTATCTTTTTCTTTAAGAATGTTGAGAAAGGTCACAGTACGTTATAACTAATAAAGCTGTTGAGTAAGGAAGTTTAAAGTTGATCTTGCTGTGCTTAAATGTAACCCAATGACAAAAAGGCAGAGGGAACTAAAATTGTAATGACATTAAAAAATAGATCATACATCAACGTGCCAACTTCATTATACAAACACCTTGAATCCAAAGGACACAAACAGGAAAACTGAGTGTAGCCCTGCAATAGTATTCCTCTCGAGATTCTCTTCCTAATAGCTTCCAACTACAATCTGCAAAACTGCAAAAACTGATTAATAAGCATTAATTGATATGTGCAATGCACGGACCTTCTACTGCAAGTCATGCATTTTTTTACTTGATTAAAAACGGGGTTCATTTCCTATGCAGTTTCAAGGAAAGTTCTGCTTTTTCACCAGACAGCCTCTTCAAAATTTTTAAAAATACAAAAGGAAAGAGGCAAGAGGGTATCAATTACATTTCCCAAACCCAAGATTTTTAAGGAGAAAAGATGTTATATCTAGACACCCGTGTTACGGTTTTTTTTTCAGAGGAATTGGGACAGTTGTTTGATTTCTCAAATTGCTAAAGCAGCTTTACTCTCCTGGCTGCAGATCACCAGACAGCAGCCTTCCGACTTTGTCTTTAAGAATGCTGAGAATGATGTTGAAATGCTACAACAATAAAGCCCTTGAAGGAGGAAGTATACAGCTGAGGGAAAAAACACGAGGAGTTTAATACTGAAACAAACAACTGTCCCATTAGGGTTTGCCCACTGCTGGTACCACCAGAAGTGCAGAGACTGCCAGGGCAGAACAGTTTGAATGTAAAGCACAGGCTCTCTGATGGAAGTTAACAAGTTACAGGCATGATTTGCACTGCTCTTGAGGCCACTGTGCACAGCTAACGTTGGGAGAAGGAGTATTAGGGTGGTTATACATTGTACTTTACAGTGCCTCTGTATTGCAAAACCACTTGGAAGTGGCCTGAGTTTAAATAAGAATCAGGTTCCAAGGCTGAATTCTTCTTCTGATGAACACCAATTCAGTTCAAGATGAACTGCAGATGACACTGGGGAAGAATACAGGTTGCTAAAATAAGCACAAGTGGCCAGTATTTTGGATAATTTAGGATGTCTCAATTTTTGGATGCAGTGCTGGGCACACTTCATATTCAGGGAATGGACTATCGAGGACCTCCTGACAAAGTGGATCTCATTAACAGATCTCCAGTTGAGCATCCCAAAATGGAACTGGCCTAAAACCATCGTCGCTTCTGAAAATTTTGGCAGCAAGCTTTCCTCTCAAGGGTTCACAGGATGCTTACGTGACTGGGTTATTACCTAGATTTTATAGGTTGTGTTATTACTAAGATTTTGTAGGAATTGTTTTACATAATCTACTTGATTTTTATGGGACTAACACAGAGTGAGTTAAGTTAAACATTCTGCTAAAGCTCGAGTACAACTGGTCTTGATTAGGTTTTTCCCACTAGAATGGTTTTCCCCTGCCAAAAGCAGAGCAGCCCTCTTAAAAATGTTTCTCTCCCCCTTCGAAATGACGACACGTGCCGTAACTCGCACTATGAAAAGAGGCAATCATCACGTCAAACCCCACTGTACCAAAACTGTATCCAGTGTACTTGTGCAAATAACACAGCTTGGCAGACTTTTCACTATTGTGATCAATCTCAATAGCTACGTCTGCAAAATCGGGCGAGTTCCCGTGAAGCAGCAGGCAGGCTGAGCTCAGAAAGATGGCGTGTGCGGGGGCTTTGCTTTGGTGCTCATTTGCTCGCTATGCAGAGGAGTGTGGCAAAGTGTAAGGAGTAGGCAGGAGGGCATAGAGAGAAATTGCTAGCACAGAGAGACCCTGAGACTTCAGAACTAAGACCGAGTCGTTAAATGCCCACAAGGAAAAGGAACGGGCATCGTGCAGAGAGTCGTTAACACATGGAGAATGATGGCAACTACAAAAAAAATGCCAGTGAACAAGGATGACGGAGGAGGAGCAGGAGCTAAAGCGAGGCTAAAATCCAGGTATTGTCCTCAGGACAATTTCTTCTGCTTGCTGTGAGTAAGCAAATCAGAAAAAAAAAATCTTATTTATGGTTTTTAACCATATTTTTATTTTAACTCACAGCATGGTGTGGCCCTTGCTTGAAATCACCCTGCCAGAGTCACAACTGTGAGCTCTGATGATCTGTGCTAATATAGATTTTGAAAGAGAGTTACAAAATTATTTGGGATTTTTATGTTTTGTTCTTTCAATGCATAGTAAAAATATCTGACTTTAATTATTGCAGCTGGCACTCAAAAGCCTATGGCAATGCCACAGACTAGACAGATATCAAGTGGCACAGCAAGCTGTCCTCACTGACCAACTTCAGCATTTGATTTGTGCTGGGACACTGACATTTGTGGATTTCATTCAGCAACTGACTTTATCCCTCCTTGGTGGAATGGCACTGGAGCAGAGAACTATCTTAGCCTTCTACAAAAAAAAAAAAGTGTTCCCTCCTGTTTCAAAACTCAGTTTCAAACTGCTCTGTGCAGATCAGCACAGCTTTCTCCACATAACCCCACTGTGAGACAGAGAGAAATGTGCTACAGACATACACACATGTGTGAGCAGAAAACACAGGCTAAGTTGCATCTCTCTGGAGGAGGCATTGTATCTGTCTCTGGCTCACAGCCACAAGGATGCAATGGTAAAGCTAAAACCGATAGGACGTGTGGTTTGTTAAACATCTTATTTGACTTAGCTACAAGCTGTCAGTTGCAATGAGCAGGGAAAAGAACACAGTATCACAGATTCCTGAGCAAATCAATGGCAGAGCCTGATATAGACCAAATGCACATTTTAGCTTTATAATTTTTTTCCTAATAGTCAATTTAGAAGTAGTATATGCACAAATTTCACCCAAGAGGAGATAAAGGTAGAGGGCTTAGGAATGGTAGCATAGGTGATTTAAGAGAAACAGCGTGTCAGACTAATCAGAACATCAGCAAAGCATCACTGAAGTATGAGAGGAAGGAACTTTGATGATGCTAAATATGGCAAATGCTCAGTTTGCTAAATCCTTTTAGATCCAATTTCAACATTACAGTACTTGTCATTATTCCTTTGCAGCTTGTGGGAGAGGGGGATGGGCATTTATCAGGAAACATTACATTGGCTACATTAAAAACTGCACTGTACAGTTTAATGAGCTCATAACTGATGGATCTGAAGTGCAAAACCAAGTTTTAAACCTCTAGGAAATTCTCATTATACTAGATAACTCAAGAAAGACTTGAGTAAAAGCATGTGCAAACCATCTCCATTTATAACATCTCTTTCCCTCCATGACGGGGGAAA
>NC_092424.1:18348245-18353245 GCF_036169615.1 Heliangelus exortis | reverse complement strand
GAAATACCTTAGCAGAGCAGAGACACTGACCACCAGAGGTCACTCTAGAATCCAGGTTCAAATTACGAGGGGGGCACATTGTTTTTGTCACCTCCCTCCAGAAAATGTCCTCAGCTGTATTTAGTCTTATATTTCAGTATTTTTTCAGTATGCAAAATGCTTCGTACTACTGTTCTCGAATGGGGTCTGCTTACTCAAATCCAGCCAAGCTGTAGGGATGTACATAGAAAAGGGGGGGTGGGGAGGCTTTACCTTCTCTGTCCTCCAGATTCTTCAGCTGGGCTGCCTCTTCACCTGCAAAATTCATAATTAGGCTCTGGTTTTCCACACCAACAAGTGGAGTCCACCAAATAAGTAGCAGGAGGAGAATACAGCTGGGAATGTACCATCCAGCTTTTCCAAACTCTCTTTGCTTTTGATAGGTATGTGGCTCAATGAAACTGGAAAATTGGTAAAACTTGAAAGTTCAAATAAAATGCAGTCTGCCTTTGTGCAGAAATAGCCAGGATAGCACAGCACGGATGGGTAATCCTGAGCAAACAAAGCGAACCACCTGTGGCAAAGTTAGAGATCTTGGGAAGCAGATTGTCCTTACTTTAGTAATTATACACAAACACTTCCTAGTAAAGTGGATTAGCATTTAAAGAATAGATCAGCTTTATGTTCCACTATGAAAAAGAAAAAGTGTGTTAATTGCTCATAGACATTAGCTTACACAGATGCACTTTACAATTGAGGAATATGATAGGGAAAAGACTGTAGTTCAAATAACACCAGCAATGTTGTGACACAGACCAACAAAAATCCTCAGTGAAAGGCAAGGAAAATAAAGGCAAAACAGTATGGGATGAGAAGAATTCTACCTTTAAATGTACTGCTTTATGGGGGGAAGTCATTTGTGCCAGGCTAAAGGCCCTATTTTTTTGCATTTATTTCCTAGGCTTATATTAAAAATATGCAAATATTTTTTTGAGTTGATAATGAAATGTAATATTTACAACTTATTTCCACACAAAGTATTTTAAACTTCATTTAACCAGAACACCTAAGAAAATCAGCATTCATTATTTTTTTAGAAGGACTCTATTTTAGTGTAGCTCAGGCGATCACACATAACCTTATGCATAGCAATTGGAATTGTACCACTCTAATTATCAGGGTATAATTCCCTCTTACAATAAGAATTTTTGAAATTAAACAGAATTAATAAATAAGCCCATCAAGAACTGCATTACAGCCTTGGAAGTGGCTTGCAATTATGTAAACCTTTAGGTAGGATTATGGCATTTCAGAGGCCTGAAACAGTTGTTGATCTTAAATACCAAATATACAGCAGTAGTTAGGCTGATTAGGGATAAACTTTTAGCCTTTGTTCTGAAGTTCCTTGCTTAGTGGATTTAATTCAGGCCTGAAATCTCACTTGAATATAATTTGTTTAATACAGAAATTTAGGGCCTCACTTCTTTAATATGTAAGGTTTAATTATTTATTGCATTAATTAGTTTGTCTACAAAGTCTGACCCACTCCTGATAATATTTGATATACTGTTCCATATCTATGTTAGGAGCAGACTGTAAGATTTCTTATTGTACTTATGAACTGTTTAATCTTCAGTAGTATCATTTGCACTGAGGAATATAGTAAAGCAAGACCTGTCAGTATTTTAAAAATGCTTTCATACAGTTTGCTCACATTATCTTTTTTTTTATTTGCAGTTGAAAAATGAAGAGAAAGATACATATGAGGAAAACCTGCATTACCCTTTTCTTCTTGTTTTAACCAAACGCAGATAGAAGATGGCATTTGTTTGTTTGTTTGTTTAAGGTGGACTACTGAGTATTAATCCATGTGTGTGGATGGTCAGGGAGTAGGGAGGGTTCAATTTCCCCCATTTTGTTCCTGTTCATTAGAGAAATCAGCATTTCTAATCTAAATGCTGAGGAAGATGTGGTGGCTTTTTTCACATTATGTAAACATTTAGACATCTTTTTGGTATCATTTTAGAAGTTATTTTTCCAATTACAGTCCAGCCTAAAGCCAATCAGACTTCACATGTATGCATTAACAAAGATGTAAAGCTGGCTTCTTGCTCTTTGTGCCTTTCAACTTGCATATACTTTGTTCAAAAATGTGTGAATAATATACTTTGTGGGCCTATATAGCTGGTTGTAAAGTAGTAAATGCATTCACATTTAATTAGTAAGGACATAGTTATCTTAAGATCTTTTTAAAGTGCACCTATTCAGTGGTCAGATTGTTCTGCTTTTTTTTTTTTTTTTTTTTTTTTAAATTCCACTGTTGATTTTTCTATCCACGATTGAAATGCTCTCATTTGGTGGGCTTTATATATATATATATATATATATCTGTGAGTATATACGTGGGTTTTTTCCCAACAGGACTTTTCCTCCTGTAAATGTACAAGAAATTATGCATCAGACAAAAGCCTCATAAACTGACCATTTGTCCTTTGGACACAATAGCCTGCCCAGCCCCTCTGCTCCTCCTCTCCAATTATGTGTGATTAGTCTCAGTGTGTTGTGTCAAGAAGGGGGAGTGTGCTGAGTGCTTATTATCTGTTTAGGTACAAGAAGAGCACATTTAGGTTCTGACTATGAATGGAAAGTGAGCCGTTATCAGGACTAAAATCTAAATGCTACTATCCTAGAAATTGCTGTTAAAAAAAAAAAATAGATTCTTTTCTGATCAGTTCCAAGTAGCCCTATAACAGCTAAAGGTTTTTGTACAACAATCAAACTGTTTCCCTTGAATTTGTTTATATTGTGGCCTGATTATTTGATAACGATTTAATGTGAATTTTCTTGTACTGGGAAGGACAAAAATCCTACAAAGAAGCAGGAGCTATTTCTTATTTTCTTAATAGTTTAACAGAACATTTTGATGACTTCTCAGAAAAGCAACCTGAATCATTAAAGAATACTGTGCAGTCTCTTTAACTTTCAACACTTTCAAAAATATGAAAAAGAGGTAGAGGCAGAGATCATGACTGAGAGAGGAAGGCAGTAGATGCAAGGAACTGTAGAGGATCATGCTGAAGTACATTAATTAAAAGAACTGCAGTCAGGCAATAAGTGTTCTTCCATATTTAACAAATTGGGCAGCATGTAAACCACAAGCACATGAAAGTCCCTTTCTCTTTGCCCTTCTCCTCAAACAAATTTCTCCACTACCAGTTTGCATGTCCTTGTATTCAGTACTTTTTATGCTCCATTAGAGCACCTAGATGGATCTCAGAAGGCATAGGTCAAGTCGCAGTTAGATCATACATTTCTTCCTCACAAAAACTTGAATTGCAATGCCAAGTGATGGGCTAACATCACAATAACAGCAATTTATTCCTCTTTTGATAAAAAGCGGCCTATTCTCAGTGTTAGATAAAGACCAAGGGCAATGCAAACCAACCATTTATCCTAGAACTGAGCAGTAAGTCCCTAGAGCTGGTATGAGCTTCATATTCAAACTCTAGTTGGAAGATACATGTCTAGTAAGAAATCAGAAACATTTAGGGGTAATTTAAAATTGCTGGGAAGGTGGCTTTAGTTTAATTAGTTCTGTTTTGTTTGTCTCCCAGAGGAGTGCCTTTCTTTTCTCTAAAAACATGTACAAGGAAATCTTTATAATCTACAAAGGAGTGTAGAAAACATATTAAAATTTGTGAACCTTTTAGTTTTGTGGGGATTGTATGTCTGCTGTACAATAATCTAATAAAGATTGCTAGTTGTCAAAAATAGAACCAGTGTCACTGAAAATTGTGGTTTTAGCTCTAAGAAGAAAACAGTCTTACTCAAATTAGTACCTGATAATTGCTTTTTATTTCTTTAGTGTCTGTCGTTTGAGTTGAAGGCTTTGCACAGGTGCTGCCATCCCTAAAGTGTGTAATTGATGGCTTGTTTACCAAAGATGCATTTAGGCTTCATCCTGCAAAGTCACACTGGAGCTCCACAGGCAGTAAAGTTACTCATCTACATAAGTGCTTGCAGGTTTGGTCCATGTGGATATTTTTAGAGGTATGTAAGCAAGCTCTCTTCTTGATATTTTTGCTTTGAAATGGGTGTTGAAATCACAGATGTAGGATTTACTGTATATAAGAGGCACTAATAGTGTTCTTTTTTAGATACATTTCTGATTCCTTCATGTTAGTAGGGACCTGAAGATTTGTTTCTAAGCTCTTAAATTTTTATTAAAAATACATTGTTTGTTAAATAATCAAATATCTTTGCTAAGAAAAAGTTAAGTAGTATATCAGATCATGCTTATAAAATATATCAGAGCCTTTCCTGTGTTGTGCTTTAGCTGGTCTCTGGTACTTGATGTATTTTTAGTGATCTAGCTTACTGTGTTCTGCAACAGAATATTAAGCTTAATTACTTTGTGTTTGCTAAGCACTTCAAAGATGAACGACACCATGCAAGACTTAAGCTGTCTGCTGAGAATGGAAATGTTAGGCTGATGCAAGGTTTCTTTCACATGTGTTGGTAGCTTTTAGAGCAGTGGTTTTTCTTCCTGCTTTCTCAGAGAAAAATGGCAGAGAGAAATGATCTTGTGAACATCCGTCCCCCTGGGTGCAGCTCTAATGCAGCTGGTGCCACTGGCAGTGAGTTGTGATATTTAGAATATAAAAGACCAAGAAAAAAATATTCCGTTTCCTGCTGTGAGATCTGGCAAAGGCTTTCTTAAAAATTACAAACCAGCCCTATCTGATAGCATTCTGGAATAATGGGACAAATCTTTCCATTTGGGAAATAAGTTTTATTTGAAATGAAAAATGTCTTAAGCATGTGAGATGAGGCAGGAGAATTTACTGCCCCAGGTATCAATCCAGCTGCAAAATACTTATTAGACAAGTTCACATTTTAGCTGTGGCTCACTGTATGAGTAGGGAAACAGGACTAAAATTGTTTCCTCCTCTCCCCCCCCCCCCATGAGAAGCATCTTTACATCTTGAGCCTGGCTCCATATGGTTTATCAAGTGTTACAT